>NC_134461.1:9682500-9685000 GCF_047948215.1 Lycorma delicatula
ACATTATCTCACACACACGCACACACACGAACACACACAACACACATACACACACATCCGCAAGCAGAAAGAGAGAGAGAGAATGCGAGAAAGTGTGATAGAGAGACATTACCGATAGAGGGACATCGACAATTGACAATTTAGTGTACATACACATTATCTCACACACACGCACACACACACACACACACTCACACATCCGCAAGCAGAGAGAGAGAGAGTGAGTGAGAGAGAATGCGAGAAAGTGTGATACAGAGACATTACCGATAGAGGGACATTGACAATTGACAATTTACTGTACATACACATTATCTCACACACACGTACACACACACACACACACACACACACACACACACACACACACACATCCACAAGCAGAGAGAGAGAGAGAGAATGCGAGAAAGTGTGATAGAGAGACATTACCGATAGAGGGACATTGACAATTGACAATTCACTGTACATACACATTATCTCACACACACGCACACACACACCCACACACACCCACACACACACCCACACACACACACACACACACACACACACATCCGCAAGCAGAGAGACAGAGAGAGAATGCGAGAAAGTGTGATAGAGAGACATTACCGATAGAGGGACATTGACAATTGACTATTTACTGCACATACTCATTATCTCACACACACGCACACACACACACACACTCACACTTCCGCAAGCAGAGAGAGAGAGAGAGAGAGAATGCGAGAAAGTGTGATAGAGTGACATTACGGATAGAGGGACATTGACAATTGACAATTTACTGTACATATACATTATCTCACACACACGCACACATAAACACACGCACACACACTCACACATCCGCAAGCAGAGAGAGAGAATGCGAGAAAGCGTGATAAAGAGACATTACCGATAGAGGGACATTGACAATTGACAATTTACTGTACATACACAATATCTCACACCCACGCACACACACACACACACACACACACACACACACACACATCCACAAGCAAAGAGAGAGAGAGAGAATGCGAGAAAGTGGAATAGAGAGATATTACCGATAGAGAGACATTGACAATTGACAATTTACTGTACATATACATTATCACACACACACGAACACACACACACACACACACATCCGCAAGCAGAGAGAGAGAGAGAGAGAGAAAGCGAGAAAGTGTGATAGAGAGACATTACCGATAGAGGGGCATTAACAATTGACAATTTACTGTACATACACATTATCTCACACACACGCACACACACACACACATCCTCAAGAAGAGAGAGAGAAAGAGAATGCGAGAAAGTGTGATAGAGTGACATTACCGATAGAGAGACATTGACAATTGACAATTTACTGTACATACACATTATCTCACACACACGCACACACACACAAACACACACACACACTCACACTTCCGCAAGCAGAGAGAGAGAGAGGGAGTGAGAATGCGAGAAAGTGTGATAGAGAGACATTACCGACAGAGGGGCATTAACAATTGACAATTTACTGTACATACACATTATCAAACACACGCACACACACACACACACACACACACACACACACACACACACACGCACACACACATCCGCAAGCAGAAAGAGAGAGAGAGAATGCGAGAAAGTGTGATAGAGCGACATTACCGATAGTCGGACATTGACAATTGACAATTTACTGTACATATACATTATCTCACACACACTCACACACACACACACACACACACACACAACACACACACACACACACATCCGCAAGCAGAGAGAGAGAGAATGCGAGAGAGTGTGATAGAGTGACATTACTGATAGAGGGACATTGACAATTGAGAATTTACTGTACATACACATTATCTCACACACACGCACACACACACAGACACACACACATCCCTAAGCAGAGAGAGTGAGAGGGAGTTAGAAAGCGGGAAAGTGTGATAGAGAGACATTACCGAAACAGGGAGATTGACAATTGACAATTTACTGTACATACACATTATCTCACACACACGCACACACACACACATACATCCGCAAGCAGTGAGAGAGAGAGAATGCGAGAAAGTGTGATAGAGTGACATTACCGATAGAGAGACATTGAAAATTGACAATTTACTGTACATACACATTATCTCACACACACGCACACACACACACACACACACACACACACACGCACACACACACATCCGCAAGCAGAGAGAGAGAGAGTGTGAGAGAGAGAGAGAGAATGCGAGAAAGTGTGATAGTGAGACATTACTGATAGAAGGACATTGACAATTGACAATTTACTGTACATACACATTATCTCACACACACGCACACACACACACACACACACCTACACACTCACACATCCGCAAGCAGAGAGAGAGAGAGAATGCGAGAAAGTGTGATAGAGAGACATTACCGATAGAGGGACATTGACAATTGACAATTTACTGTACATACACATTATCTCACACACACGCACACACAAACAGACACACACAAACACATCCGC
>NC_134461.1:9710000-9717500 GCF_047948215.1 Lycorma delicatula
TGTGATAGAGAGACATTACCGATAGAGGGACATTGACAATTGACAATTTACTGTACATAAACATTATCTCACACACACGCACACACACACACGCGCACACACACATCCGCAATCAGAGAGAGAGAGAGAGAATGCGAGAAAGTGTGATAGAGAGACATTACCGATAGAGGGATATTGACAATTGACAATTTACTGTACATACACATTATCTCAGACACACGCACACACACACACACACACACACACACACACACACACACACACACACACATACATCCGCAAGCAGAGAGAGACAGAGGGAGAGAGAATGCGAGAAAGTGTGATAGAGAGACATTACCGATAGAGGGACATTGACAATTGACAATTTACTGTACATACACATTATCTCACACACACGCACACACACACACACACACACACACACACACATCCGCAAGCAGAGAGAGAGAGAGAGAGAATGCGAGAAAGTGTGATAGAGAAACATTACCGATAGAGGGACATTGACAATTGACAATTTACTATACATACACATTATCTCACACACACGCACATACACACACACACACACACTCACACATCCGAAAGCACAGAGAGAGTGAGCGAGAGAGAATGCGAGAAAGTGTGATGGAGAGACATTACCGATAGAGGGACATTGACAATTGACAATTTACTGTGCATACACATTATCTAACACACACGCACACACACACACACACACACACACACACATCCGTAAGCAGAGAGAGAGAGAGAGAGAATGCGAGAAAGTGTGATAGAGAAACATTACCGATAGAGGGACATTGACAATTGACAATTTACTATACATACACATTATCTCACACACACGCACATACACACACACACACACACACACACACACACTCACACATCCGAAAGCACAGAGAGAGTGAGCGAGAGAGAATGCGAGAAAGTGTGATGGAGAGACATTACCGATAGAGGGACATTGACAATTGACAATTTACTGTGCATACACATTATCTCACACACACGAACGCACACACGCACACACACACACACACACACACACATCCGCAAGCAGAGAGAGAGAAAGAGAATGCGAGAAAGTGTGATAGAGAGACATTACCGATAGAGAGACATTGACAATTGACAATTTACTGTGCATAAACATTATCTCACACACACGCACATACACACACACACACACACACACACACACACACGCACACGCACACTCACACATCCGAAAGCACAGAGAGAGTGAGCGAGAGAGAATGCGAGAAAGTGTGATGGAGAGACATTACCGATAGAGGGACATTGACAATTGACAATTTACTATACATACACATTATCTCACACACACGCACACACACACACACACACACACACACACACACACACACTCACACATCCGCAAGCAGAGAGAGAGAGAGAGAATGCAAGAAAGTGTGATAGAGCGACATTATCAATAGAGGGACATTGACAATTGACAATTTACTGTACATACACATTATCTCACACACACGCACACACACACACACACACACACACATCCGCAAGCAGAGAGAGAGCGAGAATGCGAGAAAGTGTGATAGACAGAAATTACCGATAAAGAGACATTGACAATTGACAATTTACTGTACATACACATTATCACACACACACACACACACACACTCACACATCCGCAAGCAGAGAGAGAGAGAGAGAATGCGAGAAAGTGTGATGGAGAGACATTACCGATAGAGGGACATTGACAATTGACAATTTACTGTGCATACACATTATCTCACACACACGCACGCACACACGCACCCCACACACACCCACACACACACACACACACACATCCGCAAGCAGAGAGAGAGAAAGAGAATGCGAGAAAGTGTGATAGAGAGACATAACCGATAGAGAGACATTGACAATTGACAATTTACTGTACATACACATTATCTTACACACACACACACACACACACACACACACACACACACAACACACACACACATCCGCAAGCAGAGAGAGAGAGAGAGAGAACGCGAGAAAGTGTGATAGAGTGACATTACTGATAAAGGGACATTGACAATTGAGAATTTACTGTACATACACATTATCTCACACACACGCACACACACACACACACACATCCCTAAGCAGAGAGAGTGAGAGGGAGTTAGAATGCGAGAAAGTGTGATAGAGGGATATTACCGATAGAGAGACATTGACAATTGACAATTTACTGTGCACACCCACACACACACACTCACACATCCGCAAGCAGAGACAGAGAGAGAATGCGAGAAAGTGTGATAGAGAGAAATTACCGATAGAGAGACATTGACAATTGACAATTTACTGTGCACACACGCACACACACACACACACATCCGCAAGCAGAGAGAGAAAGGGAGAGAGAGAGAGAATGCGAGAAAGTGTGATAGAGGGATATTACCGATAGAGAGACATTGACAATTGACAATTTACTGTGCACACCCACACACACACACTCACACATCCGCAAGCAGAGAGAGAGAGGGAGAGAGAGAGAGAATGCGAGAAAGTGTGATAGAGGGATATTACCGATAGAGGGACATTGACAATTGACAATTTACTGTACATACACATTATCTCACACACACGCACACACACACACACACACACACACACACATCCGCAAGCAGAGACAGAGGGAGAATGCGAGAAAGTGTGATAGAGAGAAATTACCGATAGAGGGACATTGACAATTGACAATTTACTGTACATACGCATTATCTCACACACACGCACACACACACACACACACACACACACACACACACACACATCCGCAAGCAGAGAGAGAGATAGAGTGAGAATGCGAGAAAGTGTGATAGAGAGACATTACCGATAGAGGGACATTGACAATTGACAATTTACTGTACATAAACATTATCTCACACACACACACACACGCGCACACACACATCCGCAATCAGAGAGAGAGAGAGAGAATGCGAGAAAGTGTGATAGAGAGACATTACCGATAGAGGGATATTGACAATTGACAATTTACTGTACATACACATTATCTCAGACACACGCACACACACACACACACACACACACACACACACACATACATCCGCAAGCAGAGAGAGACAGAGTGAGAGAGAATGCGAGAAAGTGTGATAGAGAGACATTACCGATAGAGGGACATTGACAATTGACAATTTACTGTACATACACATTATCTCACACACACGCACACACACACACACACACACACACACACACACATCCGCAAGCAGAGAGAGAGAGAGAGAGAATGCGAGAAAGTGTGATAGAGAAACATTACCGATAGAGGGACATTGACAATTGACAATTTACTATACATACACATTATCTCACACACACGCACATACACACACACACACACACACTCACACATCCGAAAGCACAGAGAGAGTGAGCGAGAGAGAATGCGAGAAAGTGTGATGGAGAGACATTACCGATAGAGGGACATTGACAATTGACAATTTACTGTGCATACACATTATCTCACACACACGCACACACACACACACACACACACACACACACACACACACATCCGCAAGCAGAGAGAGAGAGAGAGAGAATGCGAGAAAGTGTGATAGAGAAACATTACCGATAGAGGGACATTGACAATTGACAATTTACTATACATACACATTATCTCACACACACGCACATACACACACACACACACACACACACACACACACACTCACACATCCGAAAGCACAGAGAGAGTGAGCGAGAGAGAATGCGAGAAAGTGTGATGGAGTGACATTACCGATAGAGGGACATTGACAATTGACAATTTACTGTGCATACACATTATCTCACACACACGCACGCACACACGCACACACACACACACACACACACATCCGCAAGCAGAGAGAGAGAAAGAGAATGCGAGAAAGTGTGATAGAGAGACATTACCGATAGAGAGACATTGACAATTGACAATTTACTGTGCATACACATTATCTCACACACACGCACATACACACACACAAACACACACACACACGCACACTCACACATCCGAAAGCACAGAGAGAGTGAGCGAGAGAGAATGCGAGAGAGTGTGATGGAGAGACATTACCGATAGAGGGACATTGACAATTGACAATTTACTATACATACACATTATCTCACACACACGCACACACACACTCACACATCCACAAGCAGAGAGAGAGAGAGAGAGAGAATGCAAGAAAGTGTGATAGAGCGACATTATCAATAGAGGGACATTGACAATTGACAATTTACTGTACATACACATTATCTTACACACACGCACACACACACACACACACACACACATCCTCAAGCATAGAGAGAGCGAGAATGCGAGAAAGTGTGATAGACAGACATTACCGATAGAGAGACATTGACAATTGACAATTTACTGTACATACACATTATCTCACACACACACACACACACACACACACACTCACACATCCGCAAGCAGAGAGAGAGAGAGAGAGTGAGAATGCGAGAAAGTGTGATAGAGAGACATTACCGATAGAGGGACATTGACAATTGACAATTTACTGTACATACACATTATCTCACACACACGCACACACACACACACACACACACACACATCCGCAAGCAGAGAGAGAGAGAGAGAGAATGCGAGAAAGTGTGATAGAGAAACATTACCGATAGAGGGACATTGACAATTGACAATTTACTATACATACACATTATCTCACACACACGCACATACACACACACACACACACACACACACACACACTCACACACACACTCACACATCCGAAAGCTCAGAGAGAGTGAGCGAGAGAGAATGCGAGAAAGTGTGATGGAGGGACATTACCGATAGAGGGACATTGACAATTGACAATTTACTGTACTTACACATTATCTCATACACACGCACACACACACCCACACACACACACTCACACATCCGCAAGCAGAGAGAGAGAGGGAGAGAGAGAGAGAATGCGAGAAAGTGTGATAGAGGGATATTACCGATAGAGGGACATTGACAATTAACAATTTACTGTGCACACACACACACACACACACACACATACGCAAGCAGAGAGAGCGAGAGAGAGAGAATGAGAGAAAGTGTGATAGAGAGACATTACCGATAGAGGGACATTGACAATTGACAATTTACTATACATACACATTATCTCACACACACGCACATACACACACACACACACACACACACACACACACACTCACACATCCGAAAGCACAGAGAGAGTGAGCGAGAGAGAATGCGAGAAAGTGTGATGGAGTGACATTACCGATAGAGGGACATTGACAATTGACAATTTACTGTGCATACACATTATCTCACACACACGCACGCACACACGCACACACACACACACACACACACATCCGCAAGCAGAGAGAGAGAAAGAGAATGCGAGAAAGTGTGATAGAGAGACATTACCGATAGAGAGACATTGACAATTGACAATTTACTGTGCATACACATTATCTCACACACACGCACATACACACACACAAACACACACACACACACACACGCACACTCACACATCCGAAAGCACAGAGAGAGTGAGCGAGAGAGAATGCGAGAGAGTGTGATGGAGAGACATTACCGATAGAGGGACATTGACAATTGACAATTTACTATACATACACATTATCTCACACACACGCACACACACACTCACACATCCACAAGCAGAGAGAGAGAGAGAGAGAGAATGCAAGAAAGTGTGATAGAGCGACATTATCAATAGAGGGACATTGACAATTGACAATTTACTGTACATACACATTATCTTACACACACGCACACACACACACACACACACACACATCCTCAAGCATAGAGAGAGCGAGAATGCGAGAAAGTGTGATAGACAGACATTACCGATAGAGAGACATTGACAATTGACAATTTACTGTACATACACATTATCTCACACACACACACACACACACACACACACTCACACATCCGCAAGCAGAGAGAGAGAGAGAGAGTGAGAATGCGAGAAAGTGTGATAGAGGGACATTACCGATAGAGGGACATTGACAATTGACAATTTACTGTACATACACATTATCTCACACACACGCACACACACACACACACACACACACACATCCGCAAGCAGAGAGAGAGAGAGAGAGAATGCGAGAAAGTGTGATAGAGAAACATTACCGATAGAGGGACATTGACAATTGACAATTTACTATACATACACATTATCTCACACACACGCACATACACACACACACACACACACACACACACACACTCACACACACACTCACACATCCGAAAGCTCAGAGAGAGTGAGCGAGAGAGAATGCGAGAAAGTGTGATGGAGGGACATTACCGATAGAGGGACATTGACAATTGACAATTTACTGTACTTACACATTATCTCATACACACGCACACACACACCCACACACACACACTCACACATCCGCAAGCAGAGAGAGAGAGGGAGAGAGAGAGAGAATGCGAGAAAGTGTGATAGAGGGATATTACCGATAGAGGGACATTGACAATTAACAATTTACTGTGCACACACACACACACACACACACACATACGCAAGCAGAGAGAGCGAGAGAGAGAGAATGAGAGAAAGTGTGATAGAGAGACATTACCGATAGAGGGACATTGACAATTGACAATTTACTATACATACACATTATCTCACACACACGCACACACACACACACACACACACACACACACACACACACATCCGCAAGCAGAGAGAGACAGAGGGAGAGAGAATGCGAGAAAGTGTGATAGAGAGACATTACCGATAGAGGGACATTGACATGTGACAATTTACTGTACATACACATTAACTCACACACACGCACACACACACACACTCACACATCCGCAAGCAGAGACAGAGGGAGAATGCGAGAAAGTGTGATAGAGTGACATTACCGATAGAGAGACGTTGACAATTGACAATTTACTGTACATACACATTATCTCACACACACGCACACACACCACACACACAAACATATCCGCAAGCAGAGAGAGAGCGAGAATGCGAGAAAGTGTGATAGAGAGAAATTACCGATAGAGAGACATTGACAATTGACAATTTACTGTGCACACACGCACACACACACACACACACACACACACACACACACATACGCAAGCAGAGAGAGCGTGAGAGAGAGAATGCGAGAAAGTGTGATAGAGAGACATTACCGATAGAGGGACATTGACAATTGACAATTTACTGTACATACACATTATCTCACACACACGCACACACACACACACACACACACACACACACATCCGCAAGCAGAGAGAGACAGAGGGAGAGAGAATGCGAGAAAGTGTGATAGAGAGACATTACCGATAGAGGGACATTGACATGTGACAATTTACTGTACATACACATTATCTCATACACACGCACACACACACCCACACACACACACACTCACACATCCGCAAGCAGA